>NC_133620.1:128809552-128819552 GCF_048593235.1 Sminthopsis crassicaudata | reverse complement strand
TAATCTATTATAAAAATATATTTAACATGGGAAAACTGCTTGGTTTCCTTGTGCTATGATTCTCTTCTGACTCCTCAGTCAGGAAGTGTTCATAAACATTCTGCCCTTGGTGAATTTTTCTTCTTCCTTCCCAGTTTTTCTTGGTTTCATCCATCTTAAAACTATCTGTAGTTCTGAATGGGGTTTCACATTTATATCTCCAGATGCCTTCAGAATCTCAAACTCAGAAGCCTTTGACCTATCTCAAACCAAATTTGTTCTTTTAATCCTGAAAATTACCTTCCCTAAAATCATGTTGTGGATCTTGAACTTGAAGGGATCTCAGAGATGATCTGTTCTAACCCTCTTTGTTTTCAGAAGCTAATGTCATAGAGCATATGAGATATATTTAAATATTTATTGGATTAATTTGGATTTTGATATATAAACTGTAATATTTGTCATTATTTGAAGTTTATAGCAAGTATAAGCTTCTTAATTCCTCTACAAGTGCATTTGAGACCCTTTCCCTATTTTCTACCATTAAGTGACTGTACATTGTCTGTTATATTAAGAAGAAAATAGTTTTTCAACTACTTTTACCTGAGATCTTAGAACTGGATAACTAAAACTGACAGGGAAATAGCACATTGGTGTTTTTTGTTTTTTTTTTTTTGGTTAAAAAAATATAGTCATGCATATTTGCATATATGTTGGTATATATATACTTGACTCTATGTGAATATATATCTTCTAGGAAAACTATATTTGTTAGGAAACTTTCTAAACTAACCAAAGGGACTTTAATTCAGAATCAGGAAGTCCTGAATTCCAAACCTAATTTTGATTCCTGCTGATTCTGTTACCCTGGATGAGTCACTTAAATTTTCTGTACCTCAATTTCCTCATTTGTAAAATTAAGATAATAATGGCACTTACCTTGTTATGAGGATAAAATTAAGGTGATTTAGATATGAAATGTTTTTCAATCCTTAAAATGCTTTATAAATGCTACTTTTGTTATTTAAATGAAAAGGGGTCTATAAAACCCAACCCTGTGAAGAATATAGGCAGTTATGATTCAAAAGGAAGAAAAGCAGTGAAGTGCTATTGACACAAACTTATCTTAGATTATTTCTACTGCCCTTTGATAATCTGATTATTCCATGGTAGGGTTTAGTAATTTACAGATAGTAATAACCAGGGAAATGGTTAAAAAGAATAAATTGCCTCAAATGTTTATATAACAATATAACCTTCATGAGTAACATAATGAGATTAAAATGTTAACAAAAATGTTCAATATAGTTAAAAGAGCTCTGGATTTAGGGATGAAGTCTTCTTAGCCATGTACTATATGTGTGGCTTTGCACAAGGCAATCTCTCTGGGTCTATATTTTGCTCATTTGTAAAATAAGAGAATTTGACTAGAAGACTTTTTGATTCCTTTCTTGATATTAAATCTATGACTGAATAGTCAAATTAATATCACCTCCCAGATTTTACTGATTTGTGTATTGTTAGAAATTTTACAAATTTTAAAAATTTTCTATTCTGCAGTCATATTTTAAAAAATTATTATTGTTTACTGTTTAACTTCCTTAAGGAAAATCTGTCTAAAATTCATGGTGGTGATGATATTGTGGATAGCCATATTTTCTGTTGTTCTTTGCTGATATATTGTTATGAATATTGTCTACATAGGCCCTTTTGGTTCCATTTTTGGATCTTGACCTTTTCTATAGGCTCTATTCAGAGATGACAAAAAAAGGGCGACAAAAGCCACCATATATACTGCTCTGTGATGGTTCTAAAATAATCTTACTCTTTCTGTCAAATATTGTGGGAAAATGAGCTTGTTTATGATAGGTAAAGCTAATGTTAGTTTTTTTTTTTTAATTACTCTACCAGGATGTAATTAATCTGCTACTTTGCTCAATGCCATCAAACTCAAAAAGGCCTTGATGTTCAAGTTTAAGTCTGACCGTCTTGGTTTTCAAAATTATTTGATCACTAGTGGTGGTGTTTTTTAATCAATTTCATTAGCATGTTTAATTTCCCAAATTTTCATTCCGTGATCTCTAGTTCAAGTTTTCCTTCTTTAGATTTCCATAGATTCTTAATATCATTTCTTATTTTGTCTAGAATTGGTTTAGAGATAAGGATTTCCCTTTGCTTATTATTAATATGTTGCTGGGTGACTTGGAGTTGAGTATAACATTGACAAAGTATGAAACTCTTGTCTATAGCTGCTAGTATCTGTTTCCAATTCTGCTAAATTGTGCTCCTAGAATATTATGAAGTACTTATGTATTCAAGCCAATTCATGCACACTTGCAATTTGACTGCTTTAATAGTGCTATCTAAGCCAAAATCTTTTTAAATCAGATATTGAGATATCTGATTTGTTATGGTTTATTTTGCTTTCTTATGGTATCATAACATGAAGAAGTACTACCTTCTCTATTATACTCCATATCTGTCTTAAGTGTGATGATGGATTCAAAATAGGACCAATCTGCCTCTTTGTGCCCTTACATTTGTTCTTTGACTCTTTGGAGTAATTACATCGTATTAAGTTGTTAACTCTAATAGTTGTATTCATAAAGCCCAATTATTCAGCCTATCAATGTTCCTGCAAAGCTTTCATAATGCACATGAAATCTCTGTGCTTCATTGTTATGGGTGACATTCTTCTGTTGCTCATCTTCCATTCCCCACATAACATGGACAATGGGTTGAGCTTTGAGGGACAATATCATCATCATCGTGCTGAGATCTATTATTTAATTAGATGAAGAAAAGCATTTCCAAATGTAATAATTTCAAAGGACATCTAATTTCTAATATAATCAAGACATTGGCAATAAAAGATGTCAGGTAACATGAAATATGAATATATGGGTATTTGCATATATATATATATATAGATATAGACATAGATATATATGCAAAGCAGTAAGATAATAGTAAAATGATGCTAGATTTTGTTGTAAGATAGATTTAATATATATAATATATATGTTCCTGAATAAGTGATTTGATCCCTCTTGGACTCAGTTCAAAAACACAAAGAGCTAATTTTTGTTATACCTATATCATGAGAGTTGCTAAGATGATCAAATTAAATTAAATCCAATTTAATAAACATTTAATGGAAAAATTAATTTAAAGTGATATAAAACTTAAAACTATAAATATCTGCTAACATATTAGGTAAACTTTTCAATATTATAGATAAAAATTAGAAGTCAAAGGGAAACTTTGATATCTTATAGTTCAGAGAATCTTTTCATTTAATTATTTGTCTGATTGGTAAAAATAACTTGATAATAGATCTCTGGTATACTTTTTTATTATCATACCAAATGGTAATAAAATGTTTAAAATAATTTTTAAAACTTTCCTGTTAAATTAATGTTAGAATAAATATATTAACCTGATATTTCTAAAACTCTAAAATCATTTTGAGGATCAATTTTTTTTTTGCATTTTTAAAAATATTCCCATTGAAACATTTAAAAATCTAAAGTATTATAAAACTCATAAAATTTACATATGATGTTATTTTTCTAAAGCTTTGATTTATAACTGAGAAAACCACCTTAAGATTGTTCCTAAAAGATAGGCTTTTAAGAAAGGGTAAACTAGAACAAGATTTATGAAGCTGTAAAGAAAGCAACTGGAACTCTCATTTGACCACAGGATGCTGCCTTATAGGGATAGAACTTCATCAGCCTGACCATTCTGGATAAAAGTAATTCTTTGCTAATACTTAAGTACTTTGCTGATCATTAAGCAGTTGTTTTCCTACATCTTATTTTAAAAATAATGAAGCACATAAATTTTTTCTTACCAGAATAAAAATTCTTTCAACAGAAAAAAATAAAGAAAGGGTGGTTCATAAATTGATAGCTTAAATCAATCAATAAAGTTTCCAAAACCAGTAATTTGTTTGGACGCCTATATTTATGTGTTAGATCACAAATTCCTAATAATAAAGTAAAACTGTTTTCAGTCATTTTTCTCTTATATCCTTGACTTTTTAAATACGTTCCAGTTTCTTGCCACAACTTCTATTCACTAATAGAAATAAAATTATCAGAGTAAACTGCCTTTAATTACCATAACTGATTATTTCATAATAATAAAATCTAGCTATTGAATACAATTGTTAAAAATCTGATCAGTACTAATTATTTTTATAATTAAAGTCCCAACTATTATGATTTTTTGAAAGTTGAACCTAGCAATAGTTGCAAGATTGTAATGCTTTGAAATTTTAATTTATAATTCATTCTTTTTCTATTTTCTCTTTCTTAATGTTTCATAGAAAAAATGAATATGAGTCTCTGCCCCACGAAATGAAACACCATATTGATGTAAAAATTGAATAGGCAAATTTACTCAACAGCTGCATAATTTGTTTCACATTAAAAAATAAAGGATGTTGTCTTGTAACTGTTCCAGATTTCTCTTTCTTTTGATAACTGCCAGCACTTTAGCTTGAGTGCCAGTCCTTAGTAGGATTTCTAAAACAGATTTTTCTAAAGGAAGTGACAGTTTACCTGATTTTTGTAGTACAGATCTGCCATATTTCAATTACGAATTCCTTTGTGATTAATTAATAACTGAGGCTTATCCAGAAATCTTGGAAAAAGTAATCCTCTGGCAGTTAATTTACTCTTCCTTCAGAGGAGGAGACTGCATATACAATTCCTTTATTTGATGCAAATTACCATTTCTTGAAAGTGTATAGAATGAAAATACAACCATGTATCAGAAATAACTTTAATTTAAAATTTGCTAAATGACCTCTGAAATCTAGATGAAAGATTTTCTGCTGAATGGGCTGGTGCTCCCTGCTGCCCGTATAATTTATGTGAGAAATTAGTGTGAATGGTTCACTTTTATGGAGCAGTGCTGCTTGTAGCAAGCCTGCAGAAACAATTTTCCCCCAAGCCTCCATCTGTTCTTCAAACTGGGGCATATGCCATCTTATCGAGCTCGAAAGTCAACTGATTTATAACTCCTGAAAAGTGCATAGATTGAAAAGAAAGGTCGACTACTGCTATGTGACAGTGATTTGTTAGGCACTCAGATAAAGACAATTCACATTACTATGGACCCAAGGGGAAACAAGTGATGTTGTAAGCTTCAAAATTTGGTAGATTGAGAACTAAGAGAAAAACAAATCACTCCTCTTAAAGTTAAACAACCACAACTCTTGGAAAGGGTTGAGGAAGTTTAGTAGGTGTGGGTGGAAGATTGGGGCAATCTTGGAATATTATAGCAAAAATATTCCATTTTCAATTTGTTTTAGGAAGAAGTAGGATGATACCCATCTGCGTCTAGCCAGTCCCCTTTCCCTCACCCTACCCTATCCAGCTATAAAGGTTGTCATCTAGAAATGTCAGTGCTCATTACATTTTAATCTTTAAACTGTAACCAGAAACATCACTCTTAAGAATGCTTGTTGCTGCTTGTCAAAAAGTTCTGGTTGGGGCCACAAATGAATCTTTGATGAATTTTCTGTATCTGCTCTGAAGGTGAATCTGCTGGCCTCTTTCAATTAGTAATTTAATGACAGGCTCATTCTCTGTCCTTTCACTTATGATATTTCTTTTCCTTTTACTGAGGTACTATAAAGAACCTAAGCTCTTTGACAGATGACAAATGAAATCAAAGTAACAGTGTGACCATAAGAAAATCAATGTTTGTTTGATGTTTTCATTTATAGAGGAGAAAGTGTCTCTTCTGATTTGAGGCTTATAAAGAGACACTGAGATCTTAGACCCCTTTAAATTGAACAGAGCTTCTCATTTCCTTGCCGGGATAGGGGTGGGGGAGATGAGAAAAAGAGAGGGAAAAGTAAACAATTTCAAAAGTTATTCTTTTCAAAAATTAAGAGGCTATTAGTTCCAAGGCAAAGGTAACTGTTGAAGACAGCTTTAAAATACAATACAGGTCAAATGTTGATTTGAAAAGATTGACATAAAAAATATAAAATTGATATAAAAATCAGTTGAGATTCATAGATGTGAAATTTAAATTCAAATTTGTTTATTTTATTTTTTGCTGAGGCAATTGGGGTTAAGTGCCTTGCCTAGGGTGTGTCCTAGCTATGAAGTGTTAGGTGTCTGAGGCCAGATTTGAAGTCAGATCCTCCTGACTTCAGGACTGGTGCTCTATCCACTGCCCCACCTAGCTGCCCCTCCAATTGCATTTTTTAGAAACCCTTCTGACCACAAAATATCACTGGAAAAAAAGTAGAATGATCTATTTTGAATCCCTTCTAGAGAATTTTGATAGTTCATGCTTCTTTTAAATATGACAAATCAGGGCTGTAGAGAAGTTAAAATTGTAATATCACAAAACTTATATGGTTTTCAGTGAACACTTCTCCACAATTTCCTTCCTTAACCATCTTTCTTCAATTTATTTGTTAGTAGATTTAGAGAAAGCTCAAGTGTTTCTATGGATGTGTGTTTGCCACTTAACAGTTGCTTGCTGATTTTTAGCAGTTTTTAACTTAGGAAAAAAAAATTTAATAGGTCCTTGAGGTGACAATAGAATTTAAATTAAGAATATGATGAAATATCATTATTGATAACAAATAAAATTAAATTTGGAAAAAGGCACATAAGTATAATGACAAGATCAACTATAAATCACATCTGATCTCACTGTAACAATATAATAATTGTATTTCTTTCTAAATGATTCTCTATCCCATTTTCACAATAGCTGTTTTAAACAACTTTTTTTTTCAAACTTCTCATATCATGCTGTCTCCTACCCAACAACTACTGCCTAATCTTGCTTTATAGTTTCCTGAGAAATTAGAAATTCTTCACCTGAGGTCTCCTCTTCCCCTCTCTATATCTAGAAATACTGGATATCATAGCCCACTCTGCTCTCCTCTACCTTATGACGGCAGCCCATTTTCTCACCAAGAAATAATGCATCTTTATATATTTTTGGTCCCTTTTCTTCTCATCTTTTTCATCTGATTAGTCTCACATTTTACTCCTTTTTTATAATTTATAATGAAATAATATTTATGAATTGGTTAGTATGATTCCTGTGATATTGTAGATATTTAATAAATGCTTGCATACTTACTAATGGCTTCTTTTCTGCCTCTTAGAAACAGGCTCAATTACCCTCTTTATTAAAAAAAAATCATCAGAAGACCTTATCAGCTTCTTAAGGTTTTATTACACATCTTTCTTGGCCAAACTCCTAAGAAAAAAGTTATTGCCCCTATTTCTTTTCCTTTTAACTCATTTTAACCATATGCAATTTCTCTTTTTTCTTTTCATGAATTTCTGAACTTTTTTTTTTTTTTGCAATTTGCCTTCTAGCTTCATCAAAAACTGCCCTCCCCAAAGTTTACTACCTGTGCAGCCCTGGGAAAAATCATTTAATATCTCAAGGTCTTGGTTTCCTCACCTGAAAATGAAGTGATTGAACTAAATCAGCTCTTAAGTCCTATAAATCTATGATTTTATGTCCTTAACACCTGAACTTCTGCTATATCCTCTTAATCCCCTGCCTCAAGATTTTTTACTCAAAACTATCTTCCACATAACTGCCAAAGTGATTTGCCTAAAGTGCAGATCCCTCTCTAGTCAATAAACACCAGTGTCTCTTAACTCTAGGACAAAATATAAACTCATTTGCTTAACATTTAAAGCTCTTTACTCACTGGCTCCCACCTTCCTCATTAGTCTTATTATACTTTTCTCCCCTATATGTATTTTATGACCCAGCCAGATTGGCTCACTATTCAATGTGCTATGTTAGAGAGTGCTCAGAAAAGCAGCTCAACAACATTTCTATAGAGGAAATATCCCCTAGAGGGGATATAAATTTAAATACATCCTGGATTAATTTTCAAGGTATCTCAAAGAGATCTCTAAATAATGAAAAGAGATCTTATTTGTACATTATATACTAACTCCTATCTTTATGCTTTTGAGTAGAAATCCATACTTGAAATGCACCCTCTCGTCACCTCCACCTCTTAGAATTTCTAGTTTCCTTTAAGATTTAGCTCAATCAAAATTCAGTTTCCCACTTTCTAGTTCATTCCCCACAAATTAAACCTGTATTTATTTTGAATATACTCCTATATGTTTATGCTGCCCCTTGAGTGCATGGAATGACTTACTTTCATCTCTGTATCTATTAATAATCTACAGTTATAGTACTATGTTAGGACCCTTGTTTATGAGGAGTTTATTCCTCTTTTTCTATGGAGTTTGAGTTAGCATTTCACATGTAGAATCCCAAAGAGAAAGGAAAACAAACAAATATCTCTGAAAGTCTTTAATTAATCTTTTTAATGATCCAAAGCCATTCTCCTGGTACTTGTTTGTTAATCAACATGTATCTCATAAGTATTAATATTGCTTTTCAAATATGTTCTCCTCTTCATTTTTTAACTTCAAAAAGTATCCAGCTAGCCTTAGCATCTGCTATCTTATATACAACTTTTATATGCTTCTTGTTAACTAACCTGAAATATTCCATTCTCATACTCTGATTTTCCTCAAACAATTATTTTGTTCAAAAATTCCATAGTATATACATCTGGAAGCAGATAGTGAATGCTTTGCTTTCTCACTAATAAGAAGAGAAGAAAACCTGAAAAATTAGTATATTTAACGTATCAGAAGTGGTACTCCTCTTAAAAAGTTGGAAGCCCATTTTGAGATCTGCAACATTATAACAATCTGGGAAATGATAATACTATCACTTTGGCCTGGATGAATATTTGAAAATCTAATGAGATATCTGTTTAACAAAAATTATTAGAGGGCCCCAAGTTCTGTTCATGGTAAATGCTTAATAAATCATTTAATGAATATTTATTGCTGTTAGAGTCCAACTAAACTAGATTATCACAATAGTATTTACATTTAGAAATAGGACAATGAAGAGATGAAAAAAGCAACAAAATTTGCCAAGGTTTGTCTAGACATCTATTTCCATTTCAATGACAGTTTTATTCCCATATTTAAACTTAACACCTCACTATTCAATGTGCTATGTTAGAGAGTGCTCAAAAAAGCAGTTCAACAACATTTCTATAGAGGAAATATCCCCTGGAGGGGATATAAATTTAAATACATCCTGGGATTAATTTTCAAGGTATCTCAAAGAGATCTCTAAATAATGAAAAAGAGATCTTATTTGGTATTATATGTTCTCAAAAAGACAAAAGAGAGTATACTAGCAACTATTCACATATGTGCTTTCATATCTTATCAATTTTAAAAAGTAGACCACCACATCTTCACAAGTTAATATTGAGTTAGAGATTTACAGAATACAGAATCCGTTCTTAAAAAAAAAAATTGAATCAATAAAATGAAACATGGCCTTAAAGCAAGGGTTCTTAACATGGAAAGAATATGAAAGGTTCAGGTTATGAAGGGCTTTAAAAGTCAAACAATTTTACATTTGTTCCTGGTGACAATATCGCTAAAGTCATTCACTGAGTCTGTATCTGGAAGAGAGTTGAGGAAATGGCATGGTTAGACTTTATTTTAGCAAGACTATTTTGACAGGTGAGTAGAGGATAGATTGGAGTGGATAGAGGAGAGACAGAAACCTACCAGAAGACTTTTGTAGTAGTTCGGGTCTTATGAGAGATAGACCAGAATGGTGGTTTTATAAGTGAAAAATGTGTAAAAGATCTTGTAAAGGTAGAAAATGAAAGATTTTAGCAATGGATTGGACAGATGGGATAATGCAGATGAAGACTGCAGATGACATGGTGGAACCCTCTCAACAATAACAGAAAAGTGTTTTGGAACATGTGAGAGGTGTTGGAAATCACGGGAGCCACCTGACAGTGGCTTGCAGGAGATCCAGTCTAGACCTGCAGAATGGATCTCCTCTTACGAGAGGATGACACAAGGAGGCTAAGAGGCAGTTGCTGTTCTCTGACCTCTATTACTGAGAGGCCATTGAATTGTCTGACCTCTCTCCTCTTCCCTCTGCCTCCAAT